>NC_057795.1:602938949-602961974 GCF_018294505.1 Triticum aestivum | reverse complement strand
GGATGTCGCTAGGTGGGCGGCGGGAGGCCGGATCTGCCCACACTACGGCAGCGAGGAAGAAGAGGTCGAAGGCCCTCACTCGCCAGTGGTGCTTGGGAGAGAACGGCAAGGCAGGCTGATCGGGACGCGCCCAGCAGTGGGTATGAGCCGTCGCCGAGGACGACCGCGTGAACGTTGCACCTTCTCACCTTCCTCGGCGGAGAGGATCCGGCTGGATTTGTGACCAGCGGTGAGCAGAGAGAGAGAGTGTGGCCACCGCTGTCGTGTTTAGATCTGGAGAGGCCGAGACGGTGTGAAGAGAGCAACACTAGCAAGCAAGCGCGGAGGCTCCTGACGGTATAGTGGAGTAGTACTTAGTTTTCTTTTGTCTACCGGAGCTGGCTTGACCTCGTCAATGACTATCGAGAAGTCTTCATGCACGTGGACCGGAGGCATAGTTGTCGTCATTTTGATCTGAAGCACCGGATTATAACATATAACACGAAAAAATGCCACATGACAAGAAATCATAACCTCACTGCCCAAAGGAGACAACATGAATCCCGACGGACAAACTAGACAAGGAACAAAGTTCAAATTAAAGATAAACTCATAGAAAAGGGGTCCGTCGATAGATGTCTAATTAACATAGCCGGCTTGACCTAGATGGCAGCCGAGTAGTCACTATTCGTGCATGTGCCCCCAATGACTAGCCCAACTCAGTTGTCGCTGTTTAACCCTCGCAGTGATCCGAAGCACATGACACATAATTTTGTTAGATGACAAGAAACCTTTTTTTAGATTTCTCACCACAACTACAGCCATGTGCAACACAGCCTGCACGATATGTAGACGATAGCCAATCCAGGCGTGTCTGCTGGAGTCTGGTCACATGCATGGACGAACTGATCTTCCGTGTCTTGCAGGGATCGTCCAGGCACCAACGTAGTACAACACTTCTCAAGTACTATCGCTTGTCTCCCTCTTCTATTAAGTCACCTGACTTGCGGGGCTGGGGAGTGTGCCTATGGTCGGTTCTCAATTGCCGTCCCACATGTGTGTGCGAACGCAATATGACGCACGTTCCATTCGGAGAGCAGCGTGCCAGACCGACCGACCGTCTGGGGTGCGACGCGAACGCGACGTGCGTGCTGTATACTCCATACATGTGTACGGCCGTTTTCTAGACGCTTTGCTCCATGGCGCGGGCGCAGTCAATGGATACAAAATTAGTATACTGTATACTATTTAAAAGTCGAGGGCGGGGCTTTTTCCTGCCCGGTAGGTGGCGGGACAGTTCTGCCTAGTCGGTTCGACAGAGACGCGAGAAGACGAGGGAGTAGGCTCCTGCAAATGTAGGGTTGTGTGATTTGACAGCGAGTTACTGCTGGACAGGTGGGGCCCCGTGATTTGACCTGCCATTATCATTTTAACTGCGACGCTACGACCGGCGTGAGTCTCCCGATTCCTGACCACCTCCATACAGGTGCCTCTCCCAATGCTCCACCATGTAGTAGTAGAGGCTGGCTCTTGCATGAGAGCCCACTTCTCCACTTTTTCCTTGCCTCTCTTTCCTCCACATATGCAAAAATGCCAAGTAAAATGCACTATTGTACTTACTTGCTCCTACAGGTGCTTAAGCTTGCCACATAGGCATAAAGTCTGATGTGGCAAGTTAATCAAGAAGAGAGAGACTAGTTTGGTGACCCAAGGAAGAAACGGTGCTAAGCGCGTGTACCTAGGTGAAAAGACAATTTTGAGTCTATAGCTAATTAAATGAAGCAAACTTAGCAACACCATTTCATTGGAAGAGGTCACTCCTTGGCAAATGCAATAACTACTAGTACTCCCTGTGTCCCATTATATAAGAACGTTTTTGACACTACACTAGGTAGTGTCAAAAACGTTCTTATATTATGGGACGGAGCGAGTACGAAGAAAGAGATAGAGACGAGTAAAAAATACACACTTATAGGCAACCTTGTTGTAGTATGAGTGACTAAGTGATGACTATGTATGACATGCCAACATCAGATAGCCTAACGCACCGTGTTAAATCTCCAAGGGCGCAAGCACGCGAGCGACGCGACGTTTGTGATAGGTGCGACCATGATACGGGCTGCTGGCAGCCCTTGGATCTGAGATCAAACGGTCGCATGCTAAGTTGCTGAAAATTTTAAGAATAACCCTCCAGGATAGGATATTCACCCATAGGTCTAGAATCACGCCATGCAACCGTTCGATCTCAGATCCAAGGGCTCTCGGAAGCCCGTATCATGGGAGAATGGAAAGCCACTACCCTGCCGTTCGCACGCTGGCAGTTCGCTCCTACTCTTTATCGCACATCCTTTAATACTACGGTGGTTCGCTCCTAGTCGTCCCGTCCATTCACATTATTGTAGTTCCACTAATCCTAACCCTCCTCCCAAATCCATGGCGTCCCAAATCTCCCCGATCGGCGGTGAGTACCAGGTTAGAACCATCACCGGCGATGAGTTCGACGTCATCTACACCCGTACTTCCGCGACGGTGAAAGGATGCCTTTCTCGCTTCAGACGCATGTTCGAAAACTCACATGATGAGTGGGTCACTGGGCTAGATGTTGAGTACACCACAGTCGTGGGACGAGAGAAGGATCTAAAGGACAAAGAGAGGAAGAAGCCCGCCATGATCCAGGTTTGCGTACATAACATTTGCTTGGTCTACCACATATGCCATGCCGATGTTGAGTGCCAGGATTTTAAGACCTTCCTCGAGGACAAAATAGTCAAATTTTTACTGTAGACTTTAAGAATGACAAAGAAGTCATGCGTCGGATAGGCCTCATTGTAGGCAACCCCTTCGACCTCCAGAAGAATCGACTGGTGCCCTCTCCTCAGCCCTCAATGCTGACCCTGGCAGGAGCCATGGTTCATCCTTCATACCGCAAACTGGACAAACCTCATTACACGTTTCATCGTCATGCATGGTAGCGGAATGTACTAGATATAGACGACATCCACTATGCTGCAATGGATGGCTACCTTTGTTTCAATATCTACAAGGGTTGGATGAAGAGCAACAGCCAAGTTGGTGGTTCAAGCAAAGAAGTATCGGCCAAGAGGAAGAGGGACAAGGACGAAATCGAGGACGTGGACGAGGACTCTGGGCAAGGTGGCAGTTTTGTTGCTCATGGCGGTTCTAAACTTATAATGCAGTGTCTATCGAATTAGTTGCATAGTTTAATTTCAGGTGTGCTTAGTTTAATTTGAGGGGTGTGTTGTGCTGAGCCCCCAGCAGAACTATGTTATGTTTCTTCTCGTTACTTTAACTCTTCAGTATGAACATACTAGTACTAGTATTTCTTTAATAGAATTTAGCACCCCAATTAAGAACGTACTAGCTTTTTTAATAGTACTATATGCATAATTTGGCAACGAGCGCTCTCTATATGTACCACCTTTTTTTAAAAATTCTAATTTTTGCTCCATGGCGCAATCCATCGATAGTGGAGTACTACTGTACAAAAGTATACATTTTTTAAAAGGCTAGTGTACTATTCATCACACATATATATAGCCAGTTAAATTCTCAACCTAGAACGACGTGCATGCCATGTAGTAAACCGATCCGGAGGAAGTATAGTAAAAATGAGGTGACCCAGCGATCGGCGGGGGAGCATGGCCTGTCATGCGGTCCCACGTGTCAGGATGTACCAAGGCGATGCGCGTGTCCATCTTGAGGTAGAAGCAATACTAGTACGTGGTTTGAGATGCTGTCGCACCGTACTGTGAAATAATGGTTGCTTCGTCCGTCTGGGAAGGTGCGGCATTGTGATTTGACGTCTCATTGCTCATTACTAACACTGGGCCGGTACGAGTGGGGTCCGTTCCACCTGCTGTTCTGCACTGTTATTTGGTGCTTTACACGTCGACCCGAATGCACATGAGATGACCCCCACATCCTTTGTCAAAATAAACAACACCCCAATCAATGCATTTCACTTTTCCGTGCAACGGACGAGCACCTTACTTGCTCCTACAGGTGCTTAAGCTTGCCACATAGGCATAAAGTCTAATGTGGCAAGTTAATCAAGAAGAGAGAGACTAATTTGGTGACCCAAGGAAGAAACGGTGCTAAGCGCGTGTACCTAGGTGAAAAGATAATTTTGAGTCTATAGCTAATTAAATGAAGCAAACTTAGCAACACCATTTCATTGGAAGAGGTCACTCCTTGGGAAATGCAATAAATACTAGTATTCCCTGTGTCCCATAATATAAGAACATTTTTGGCACTACACTAGTGTCAAAAACGTTCTTATATTATGGGACGGAGGGAGTACGAAGAAAGAGATAGAGAGGAGTAAAAAAATACACTTATAGCCAACCTTATAGCCAACCTTGTTGTAGTATGAGTGACTAAGTGATGACTATGTATGACATGCCAACATCAGATAGCCTAACGCACCGTGTTAAATCTCCAAGGGCGCGACCGCGCGAGCGACGCGACGGTCGTGGTAAGCGCAACCATGATACGGGCTGCTGGCAGCCCTTGGATCTGAGATCAAACGGTCGCATGCTAAGTTGCTGAAAATTTGCAGAATAACCCTCCAGGATAGGATATTCGCCCATTGGTCTAGAATCACGCCATGCAACCGTTCGATCTCCGATCCAAGGGATCTCGGAAGCCCGTATCATGGGAGAATGGAAAGCCACTACCCTGCCATTTGCACGCTGGTAGTTCGCTCCTACTCGTCCCCGCACGTCCTTTAATACTATGGCGGTTCGCTCCTAGTCGTCCCATCCATTCACATTATGGCAGTTCCACTAATCCTAACCCTCCTCCCAAATCCATGGCATCCCAAATCTCCCCAATCGGCGGTGAGTACAAGGTTAGAACCATCACCGGCGATGAGTTCGACGTCATCTACACCCGTTCTTCCGCGACGGTGAAAGGATGCCTTTCTCGCTTCAGACGCATGTTCGAAGACTCACATGATGAGTGGGTCGCCAGGCTAGATGTTGAGTACACCACAGTCGCCGTGATCCAGATTTGCGTGCATGACTTATGCTTGGTCTACCACATATGCCATGCCGACGTTGAGGGCCAGGATTTTAAGAACTTCCTCGAGAGAAACCCAGTCAAATTCTTTACTGTAGACTTTGGTAATGACAAAGAGTCCTGCGTCGGATAGGCCTCGTTGTAGGCAACACCTTCGACCTCCTAAAGAATCGGCTGGTGTCCTCTCGTCAGCCTTCAATGCTGACCCTGGCAGGAGCCATGGTTCATCCTTCATACGGTAAACTGGAGAAACCTCCACACACGTTTCATCGTCATGCATGGCAGCGGAATGTACTAGATATAGACCACATCCAGTACGCTGCAATGGATGGCTACCTTTGTTTCAATATCTACAAGGGTTGGATGAAGAGCAACAGCCAAGTTGGCGGTTCAAGCAAAGAAGTATCGGCCAAGAGGAAGAGGGACAAGGACGAAGTCGAGGACGTGGATGAGGACTCCGAGTAAGGTGGCAGTGTCGTTTCTCATGGTGGTTCTAATGCAGTGTCTACCAAAATAGTTGCAAAGTTTCATCTTTTAGTTGGTATAGTACTACCACTCGTTTATTCACATTATATACGTACAATATATATGGCCAACATCATATAGCCAGCAGTTTAGTTGTTAGAGAATTTCAGGGTGCTTAGTTTTGTTAAAGAATTCCAGGGTGCTTAGTTTTATTTGAGGGGTGGGTTGTGCTGGACACCATTATTGTGACTAGCCTTTTTAATAGTACTATATGCATAATTTGGCGACGAGCGCTCTCTATATGTACCACCTTTTTTTAATTTCAAGTTTTGCTCCATGGCGCAATCCGTCGATACTACTGCTGTACAAAAGTATACATTTTTAAGACGCTAGAGGGCGGGGCTGTCTAGCTTCGTCGGTTTCACGAGAGGCGAGGGCCTTTGTGATTTGATGGCTCATTACTATTGGTAGGCGGGGCCTTGTGATTTGACTGCTCGTATAAATGCGCCGACGACCTGATCGAGGAGGAGCAAAGAACCGTGCGGTATACTCAAGTTTTCCACTGGAGTAGTACTGCGACGGAGGAGCACGAAACACGGCAGCCCAGTGACATACGATGATAAAAAATGATCTAATTTGCTAGTCATCTCATTGTTAGCATTGTTCTATTCATTCCACTGTTCAAGATATCTTCCGATATTCCGATAAATCAGTCGATTTATCGCTTACCGTTATCTGACCGATAAGATAAATCGGCCGATAAATTAGCCGATATGGCGACAAATCGACCGATATGCTGATAAACTGGACGATTTACCCCTTATCTTGGGTCGACGATAAGTTCCCGATAAGCGATATCCCCAACATTGATTCATTCCCTCAAAAAACAAAAAACCATTGTTCTATTCATGCCTCGCAGAGAACATGACACGTGCGACGAAACACCCGAAGCAAAAGATGAAACACAGCAGCAAAAGAAGAAGGAAGATTATCACCCCAAATGATCTAATTCGCCGTGGATTCGTAACTGCTTCTTCATCGCCTCCACGACCTCCATCTCCTTGCGTGTCTCCTCCGCCATCTTCTTCATTCTGTCCATGACGCGGGATTTCTCGACGTGAGCCTTCATCATCTGTTCCACGGCCACATTACGTACCTTGACAGCAGTCGGGTGCTCGATGCGGAGCTTCACCAACTCCTCCTCTTGTTCCATGACGAGGGCCTGCAGCATCTTCATCGAGGAACTACTATTCTCATGCAGCTTCTTCCAGCCATCGTTCTTCTCCTTCAACAGGTCGATCTCCTGGCAGAGCTTCGCCTTGTCCTCCTGAAGTCGCATGATTTCGCCGGTCGCCTTCTTCTCCGAGGCAATGCTCTTCTTCAGCAGCATCACCAAGCCGGCGGTCAACTCCCCCTGCTGACTGAGCTCAGCGGGCATGTCGTCGAGGCTCTCCGTCAGCAACTCCATCAAGCCTTGGATGCACTCCTTCTGCTTATTGAGGTGCTTCTTGAGCTGATCGGGCATGCCGTCGCGGAATAACGACTCTAGCTCCGCTGTCTCGGCATGTTCGCCTTCACGGCTAGGGCGCTCCTGGGAGCCATCGCCTGCCCATGGGAGATCTTTTGAGGTCTCTGTGTGGCGGGGAGCCCTCTCTTTTTTTTCTGCAGCCTTGGTCGCCGCTCCCTTGTTACGAGTAGTTCTCGACCTAGAGCTCTACTCACCGGCCATGGCAACAATGGACGAAGAAGGAGCACTTATGAGGAGGAAAGGTAGAGTAATTTTCGGTTAGGTAGTTCCCCTTTTTATAACCTAAGTACTAGCACTAGTAGTACTAATACCTGCATAGTGGGAACACATTCAGGTTTGGTACGTACTAGTAAGTGTGAGCAGGCTTTCGAATGTGATGGGAACAAGGTAAAGATTAATTGATGGTTTTGGTTTCGAGGGCCGAAACGGCTCCCGATGAGTTTAGGGAACATAAATTTCAAGTACTACACTGCTCAAATGCGTAAATATTATGTTGCTGTCAAAAGTTGGCACAAAATACGAAGGAGACCAATGGAAGTACTACTAGCAACCCACGATTTAACTACTCGCATGCGCGCAGTGGAGTAATAATGTCTTTCTTCCGCCCTCACGTCCACTCAATTTGCATGCGCTGTATTAATTGACCATCAATGAAGTGAACGACTTTACACGCGTCAAATTATCACATGGGGTGGATCTTGGTACAAAATTGCGTCCGCTCGTGTACCCGCGTGTGCGTGCGAGGGAATGAGTGTGTGCGTGGCGTGCATGCACATCTTCGCTTCGTGCATGTACCGCCAGTATGGCTCAGGGAGGATGAGTACATTCTTCTAGAACCAGCAGCACGTCACTGTGATCAATCCACGCAAGGAGGTCGCGACAACGCCTCCACATGTGCCACGTGGCTTCATGAACTGTAAGAGAGACACTGTGTAGCGTGCCATTGGTATTCTAATTTACGTGTTTTGCACATACTCGAAGTACTAGTAATTTACACGTGCATTGCACGCATCAGATTTTGCAACCAAATTATGAATAAATACCACACTATAGCATGTAAGCTCTTAGTCATATATGCGTGATGTAGCCCTTCATTTAATTCTTATAGTTCATCTCATTCAAAATCAAATTAGTTTTTATAAAAAAGCTAAGAACGTGTGAATAGGAAAAACATGGGATTATAGTGGAATGTCGTATTGAATCCTACAGGATTGTACGAGTGTTTGATTGTGCATAGAAAAAACACAGAATTCTTTCAAAGAGGTTTGAGTGGATGGGATGTTTCCTATGAAATCTAGTGCAAATGAATCATATGGAAAAATTCCTATGGTTTACAATCCTACGAATCAAACAACCAAGATAGGCAAAATTCCTAATGATGAGAATCCTCCAAAATTCCTTTGAGAATCCTTTGAATCAAATAAGCCCTTAATCTATTTTATGATTCATGGAATTGCGCATTGAAAGCATAAAGTGAAAACAAATAATGGCAATTGAACTAGAAAAAAAGTTTGGGCGGTTATGATACGGAACATTCTAGAACAAAAGAGAACCACTGTTGTTTTGAGGTTCGTGCATTATGCTTAAGTTCAACCATGGAGTCTACTAGATTGTACATGTGGCAAAATCTGGTGGGGGGCTAGAAGATGGTGCGAGGGGCCGAGTGGAGGGAGACTATGAAGGAATGCACAAGTGCGAGATTGATATTTAGAGAGAGGGGGCGAACACGTGCGCTGTTGCACGCAGTGGCAGAGCCATGAAAAATAAATGAGCTAGGGGGCCTAGCATTGCTAATCCTTTACGAGGAGGGTCAATTCATGAAATTAAACCTTTTTTAGCAGCAATTGTCTAATGATCACATTCATATTAGCCTCGATATATAGTGATGTTAAGGGGGGGGGGCCCTTACTGCCCCCTGTCTTCGCCATTGTGCACGCATCTGAGAGATGAAGCGAAAGGCATGGATGATGAGAGGGGGACGTTGGATATATAATTAATGTGGGTGTATTAGCTATTTATGTTAATCCTATATAGAGAGGTATAGATTGATCGATGTGGACGTGGGAGATGTATAGATTGATCGATGTGGACATGGGAAAGAGGGTGAGACCTCACTGGATATATCGATTGATCAGTTTGTGTGGAAAACTATGAAAGACCTAGCTATATACACACATGCATAGAGGAACATCGATCGTTGCGCATGCACGCGTGAGAGATAAAGAATGCTCGGTATGAGGGAAAGAGGGATGTGTGTGGGTGTGTGCCTTCATGGGAGACCGACTTGAAGAAAAAGATTGCATGCGTGCAATAGATAATGCCGACTGGTAGTGTGTGTGCATGCATGCACGAGAGAAAGTTAGTGGTACAATTATAAAGAGGTCATAATCAATGTAATCACTACAGGAATCGACTACTTTGCCGTCTGCCACGGCGGACAGGAAAGGCATGAATGGCGGACGGCAACAGGCTCCGGCAACGTAAGATCCGGCAAAGAGCTACTTTGCCATCTGCTTTTGGCAGCTGACGGAAAAGGAGCCTTTGCTATCAGCAGCGGACGGCAAAGAAAGCAGACGACAAAATTTTCGCTCTTAGTCCGTTAGGTGGCTAACGGCAGGCCTTTGCCATCTGCGGCTGATGGCAAAGAAGCGAAGGTCTTTGCCGTCTGCCAACAGATGGCAAAGTTTTTGCTTCTTTGCTGTCTGCCAGCAGATGGCAAAGTGTCCAAAGTGTCCAGATGCACAAATGGCAAATCTCCTTCTTTGCCATCTCTGTCATTGATTTACAGTATGTTCAACAATTCATATTCATATGTATAGCGCATGCATATATCACAAATATCAACACACACCACAGGAAAATAAGACAAGATCATCCATAAAAACATATATATCATACGACCTGTATCACAAAGTAAGACACGATCACACAAGTGTCGACAAATAAGATCACAAAGGTTGGCCTCCACATAACACAAAACTTAGGTGAGCATCATGGGATCTAGCAGCAACAGCACCTAACCTACTGGATGGACACTGCAGTCCAGACCCAACACCACAAGCACACTACATACTGATTTGCGACCGTGCCGGTGATGCAACCACCACAACCAAAATTAAAAATGCAAGGGAGGTGGGTGGTCCAGGTAGTTGTCTCCACGCCGCCTATGTTTACCACTCGAAATGGCAACAGGTCCAGGTTGTGGTCATCAGCCTTCTTCATGCCATCAGCATGATCACCATTGCCTCCCGCACCCTGTCATCATCAGACTGATTTGCTGCTGCTGCTCGTCCTCCTACTCCATCTGCATGGACAATAGCAAGTTAGTTGAATGGCATGCACGATAAAACTGCAAGGCATATATATTCATCTAGATTAATTCTACTAAGTAAAGATTTTGCATGGATGGGTTTGACATCAACAGAGACTGAAAGAAGAGCATTTTCCCCTCCCAATCCAAAACCTGCAGTACAAATACAACTCTAAGAGAAGGAACTGTGGTACAACAAGAGGCGCTCCAAATTGAACTAAATCTCAGTTTCTTTATTTATCTAAGAAACATCACAACTATAACTTCTGCCAAGCAAGCAGTTATCATACTATCAGCTAAAGAAAAACAAAGGAAGATCACGTGTCACTTTTAGGGAAAACATCAGGAGTAGATGATAGGCAAAAGTAGATGATCATCAAATTCCATCACACTCCACAGTGAATAATGCTACTACTATTGATAGCAAGGACTAACTATTCCCACTACCTGGACGCAGCATCCTTCATTTTGCAAACAAAAAAAGAGCACATTATCCAATTCCTTCACATACATAAATGAATAGCAGCAACCAAATTCAACGGTACTACCAAAATCAAATATATTATATTATTAAAATGATAGAAAACGAACGGAGGAGATTCAAAATTACAAAGTTATGATAAATGAACGGCAGTGATTCGTTGATCTCAACTTGATGGCGGCGTAAAGGCATACAGAGTGCACATAGCCAACGGCACGGCCAGCTTATAGGCAAAAGGAATCACATGGCCAGCTTAAGAAAAAGGAGTCCATAGTCCATACGCCACCTTCCAATGGCAAGCCAGGCTAGCGTATAGTCAATTAGTACACAAGCATGTTATTTCATCTCCACGGCACTACACAAGTAATAACAACAATAATATTAAAATAAGTCTACAAAACATGCATAATGGGAGTATATTCGAAGATATGCACCATAATTAAATGTACAAGTCTATCATTCGACACGTACAATAATATATGGATGCAAACTCCATCATGTACATGAAAAGAAAGTTCAGCTGGATTATGAATCAGTCACGTATATAACCAATATCCAACCAAAAAGGAAGGTCCAGTAAAAAAACTAACATTCGGACTAGGAGCAACACATGAAACCATCAACGTATATCAGCAAAAAGCTATATGGAGGCAGCAATGTCGAAACCTATAAAAACAGAGGATCCACCAAATACTAAATAAAAATAAATTTACTTTTTCACTGACACCTCAGTTGTTAAGTACATATGCTAAAAGTAAAAGAAACTGATTTCATTTTTTGCGGAAAAAAGAACTGATTGCAACCAAAGATTCTAAATAGAAGAAGGTATGTCATAAAAATGCTAAGGATAAAGGAAATTGACTGTGTGACATTGGTGCTAGATAGATTAGTGTATGTAATAAAATGTTAATCTTCTTTTTTGTGGCGAATACAATTTTAATCTTCATCGCAACTTACCATAAAATATTTATTCATATTAGAAGTTTGCAATTTTCTACCAACATATTTATTCACTAAACAACAAGCACGGATTGGGTTTGAAGCAATCAACTTACATATACTCCCATGGACTGAATAAAGGGCACCTCATATTTGGTTTGAGAATGTCAATATTTCCAAGTAACTTTAGCAAGATGAACAAAGCAGTCAATCATACATCAGCAACCACTTGCCAATTTATTGAACTAATAATGAGCACAGAGAAACTAAGAGCAGTTCATATGGATGGGGGCCACAGCAAACAAAGAGCTGATTGAACAACTCATGTCACATCTAATACCAGAGAAAGCGCATAACCACTGCGATGCTTGTTGCTGAGCTGGTGACGAGTGCCCAGAGACAAGGCTAACGAACCTCCAATTCGCAGTGAATCTAACACTCACTTCACCTCCTCTAACCTGTCGCGGTGATTAATGAAAGGCAAAACAACGCGGGTTTCTAAAATAATTCAGTTAACAGAATCGCTAGACTCATCTACTAATTCATGTGTGACTGACTTGATAGTACTATACAACACGATGGCAAAGATGTCCCAAATTCAGTGTGAGATGAGCTTACGAATTCAGTTAACAATGAACCTGAATCTATGCCTATGTCTGAAGGGAAAGAAGAAGGTTGGGGCTTTGAGGATGGAGGGAGGGAGGGACTGACAGGGCGATCCAAAAGGCGCCAACGAGGGGGACGGCGCCCCAGAGTAGGCCGCAGGCGAGCCCCACCGCCTGCCGGATCCAATGCACCGCGTCCAGCAGCTGGTCCTGCACACCAAAACCCAGACATCGAACCAATCAGAACCTCACGGAGTCACTCGGGGACACGCCGCCGCCGGTGGTAGCGGTGGCGGCACATGTACCTTGTCCAAGTACGCGTCGGGGTAGGTACCGGATGGGGTTCGCCTTGGCCTCAATGCGGTCGCCCAGGCGGGCGGGCTTGAGGTGGTTGATGTAGATCTGCACGCCAGCCACCCTCCGGTACCCCGACGCCATGTACCCACCGATACTCGCCGTCGACTCCGCCATGAGCGCCGAGACGCCGCCATTGAGAATCTTGAAGGGCTGCGACCATCCTGACCACGCCGACGTCGCTGTGCTCGCAGCAACAGCAGCTCGACGCCGCTGGGGCCTCCTCGCGGCGCACCACCACCAGTGCCTGGGCGTGGCTCTCCTCGGCGAGGAGAGAAACCGGTCAGTGGAGATGGTGAGCGGGGAGAGGTGACCTCGGGGAGGAGAGCTAGGGGTGGGGAACCGCGGGGATCGCCGGAATCTAGCGGCGGCGTGGGGTGGAGAAAGGGGATCGAGGAAGACGAGAGAGATGGGATCCAACGTGGGTGTGTGTGCGTGGGTTGGGCGTGGGTGTGTGTGCAACGTGGGTGGGGCCCGGGGCTATGTGGGTCGTGGGTGGGTGTGTGCCAAGTCATCGATCCGTGTCCATGGCTGCATTTATTCTTTGCTGACTGCTGGGGCGGGGGCGGCCATTAGACACATTAGATTATTTTCTTTTCCATCCCCTTTCGGACTTTTTGCCGTCTGCTAGCAGACAACAAAAATAATATCCGTTAAATCGTTCTCGTTAGTGGGCTACCCATCCTCTTTGCCGTCCGCTAGCAGACGACAAAAAATCTATGCCGTCAGCTAGCTGACGGCAAATAGCAGGCTGATAGCAAACACTCCCTTTGTCGTTCGCTTTTTTTTACCGTCAGCTTTCTGTAAGCTGATGGCAAAGACCTTCTTTGCCGTCAGCTAGCAGACGACAAAGAGCTGGCTGAAGGCAAAGATCCTGATTCCAGTAGTGAAAGTTGAATTCAAATATTTGAATAAGAGATCCTGATGTTTGAAACCCATGCATGCATGAATATAACGGAGATCTGCGCGGTGTGCTTTCACTTCTAGGGAAAAGGCTAGCCGCAGCGCGGGTTTTAGGTGTATCAGTAGCGCGGGGTGTGGCGCTACTAATAAAGGGCTACAGCTAACACATAGCAGTAGCGCGTGGTCACCGGCGCTACTGCTACACAAGTGTAGTAGCAGCGCGGTAACTGGAGGCTCGCTACTGCTAGTAGCTCTAGCGCGCTTTGCTGTGACGTGCTACTGCTATCGCGGCGCTGCTGCTAACTTTTATACACTCGCTACTGCTAATATAAGTAGTTTTTTGTTTTTTTCCGGCATATTTGTTTTGTATTTGAACAGGCTTTATAGAAAATCTTTAGCACATAGAAATGTCATCATAGTGAGAGCGGAACTAAGCAGTACATGAGGTGGCGGTTACGAGTCCTCTCTCGCGCTAGCGTGAACCTCAAGTAACTAGCTTCTCCTTCTTGTTTGCTTTTGAAGCCTTTATGGTTGGCGCCCATGAACCCATTCACTTGCGCCTGACACTCATGCCACTCGTTGTACACCCCCGGAACCTTCCCTTTGTACACGACATAGCAATTCCATCTTGCCATCAAGAAACTAGGTACCTGTTAGAGATGCATGTTCATGAAGAGGATGTACAATCATATATATGCAACAAAATATACTAGAGCAACACCGAAAAAGAAAGGGTTAGCAACTAGATGCAACATACAGTACGCAAATTAATTAACTAGAGGTAGGCAGGTCATCTTACACAAACTAACAAAGTAGCGTTACGCAAGTTCGGCAGGGACCGTGGACATCACAAAGTTTCATCGCTACAAAAAGTACACAAGTTCAACCGACACATATCATCATCATCGGCATCATAAATCACTAGAAGTTCCATCCTTCCATATCATCGAGGATGAACCCTAACTTCTTGAACGGCGTGAGGTCTAGACGCTGCATGCCTATGCGAGTTCGGACGTCAGCTCGCGATATAGGGCCGTGGTGGAACATCCCCTTCTCATCGACGACTTCTTTCATGATGATTGTCGCAATGTCACTTTGGATGAGAAAGAAGTCATATCTAAGTTTATAATCCGCTTCTCCATGAGATTCTAGCCACTTGTGGATATGATCATCATTTCTGCTTCTCATGCGAAGCTTTCGGTGATCCGTGTTGAACTGAATCATGAGATGGACGATGTCGAATCCATCCTTCTTGCTTTGTTTTCGGACATGGATGCAGGAGAAGTTAGTTTTTTGCGCGAAGCCCATCTTCTTGTTCCTTTGTTTCCTGATCTGCACGTGGCCACCTCTAAAGCTGAAGCCTTGGAGAGCATCATCTAGAATATTCATTATGTGGGTGTAGTCTTTTATCTCGTAGTCTCTGGAAGGGTCAAAATACACGGCGTGGGAGACTTGCGGGTAATGAACGATAAGGACGGCACGCCCGTTGCTGCGGGGAAAAGACACCTCAAATTATTCCCCATATGAGAGAGAAGGAATGATTGAAATGTACGAAAGGGTTGTCCGGAACTGACTTACTTTGGATGATAAGGCACGAGGACAATTTCCCGGTCCTTATTCTGTACCATGAAGTTTTGGAGGTACTCCCTAGCAGTTTCACGCTCAAAGTCGCCGAGACTCAAGAAAGACTCGTCATGTAGTACGGATCTGCCACACAGATTTGCGAGACTTCTTCACTCTTCATGACGGAGCTCATATGTAGCGCAAAAAGGCGGACGATTGTAAAATCGAGCCGCCTTGTTAGAAACATCTCAAAGATATGGTCAAACCGCAGGAAGAACACCTCCGCGGGCCGTGTCTCGATGTAGCACTTCCCCTTAGGCACACGAGCTGCGTATGTCGGATATCCTGGATCCTTTGAGGCTAGTAGGCTTTTCTCAGTCGAAAGCACATGGTCGTGCAGTCTCCTGAGATCCCCTGATAGTGCCTCCAGCGGTTTCGGCGGTAGCATCAGCTTGCCCGTGAGATGGAATATGACCGCACCTTTCACAGTTGCACGCTCTTCAGAATGCATCGTCTTTGTGCTATGTGCTCTGGCTTGTTTGGAGGCAGTTATCTTCCCCGATCTCTTCCTCTCCTTTTTCTTGGGCACACCTTCCAGACCCTTCCTTAACCCCTGCCCCAGTGTTCTCGGGCTAAGTACTGTACGACCCTCGTGCCCGGCTAGTTCAACCTTTGTTGAGGCGGCATCTTCAGGCGTGTCCTGTGAGGATTTCATGAAGAGAGACTTTTTGCAACCCCTACTACGACCCTGCCCGGGCATATCATCCATATCCTCATTAGCAAGCTGATAGCCCGATTCGTCATATGGTTGACTCATCATATCTATGTCACAGTCATACGCGTTTGTATTGATGTAATCCATAGGGTCGACCTCCTTCTCATCATCCATTCTCTGTTCTACAGGAGAAATTACATCAGCTAGTACTATTGCACCCCCTTCATCATGTCGTCCACCGCTCTCACCCGGCACTACAGGAGCTGGTAATTGCGTACGCGGGGTGGTGGTCTCCGCACATGCTTGTTGATGTCTGGTTATTGGTGTGCTCTCGGCCGGCTCCAGACGTATAAGATTCTTCGGCCATAGCAGCACCCAATCCTTGCAGCTTCAAATCCGCGGCGGGGCCTCATCGTCCGCTCCCACATGCTGTACTGGAGGAGGCAAATCCTCGTGCCCTGATTTCACACTGGTCAAGCTAACCCTGAAGTGCCCAGCGGGGATCGGCTGGTTGTGGAACGTGGGTTGTGAGGGGTCCATTATCATTCCCTTTCCCACGTCCACCTTCTCACCTTTGATCAAGTAGAGTATGGTGCACGGGGTTTCTTTCTCCTTCAAACACATATGTCTGTGGCGTAAAACAACCGAAAGGAAACAAAAATGGAATATTATATATATATTGTTGGTGCGA
The DNA here is from genome assembly GCF_018294505.1 of Triticum aestivum. Taxonomy (NCBI): domain Eukaryota; kingdom Viridiplantae; phylum Streptophyta; class Magnoliopsida; order Poales; family Poaceae; genus Triticum; species Triticum aestivum. Next base: position 602,945,401 of record NC_057795.1, on the reverse strand, counting down.
TATGTAATTACCGTGACGGCGTCGAGCTCAGCCAAAGACGAAGGCCCACCTAGCACGCCTGAGACTGAGGACGGGCTGCTATGAGCGGGAGCGGCTGCGAGAGGAGGCCCGGTTGCGTGAGCAAGTGATGGTGCGATGGTGTTGTTGTTCATGGAGTTGCTCCCGACGAAACTGGGCAATGGGAAATCATGTACCGTCTTGTCTGGATTTTCCTTCGTCCAGTTGATAATAATTGGAACCAAGTTAGTAGCGAAATCATTTCTGTAGGCAGTTACAACTGCATTGACTTCCTGCTGTAGCAACTCATATTTGTCCTCGGCTGCTTTTTTCGCGTCCTCAACTGCTTTTTTCTCGCCCGCAAGCTTCACCTTCACGTCGATGTCCGCCTGACTAAACTTCTTTTTCTACTTCTTGGCCTCCGGTCCCTCGTCGTAAAACACCTTCCACGTGGCGCCATCTCCAGCACCATGCACACGACCATATTGTGGCCGCTGGCCCAAAGGGAGTCCCTTAAGTTCGTTCAAGTCCCGGTTGAGAGGGGTGTCCCAGTTGGGCCTTGACGGTGTCCTGGACTAGGGGGTACTCAACGCGTCGTCTCCCAATCAGTTGGATTGGGCCGAGGACCCCCATGGCCGTATACTCATGGGCCAGTCCGGACAGCTGCCGCATACAAGGAAGAATCCACAAGACTTAGCGATCAAGACAAGGACTCCTCCCCCACCGGCGTATTCGGCTAGGACTCTTGTTATCCTAGGCCTCTGGTGCATTATATAAACCAAGGCCAGGCTAGTCGATAGATATACAACAACAATCATACCATAGGCTAGCTTCTAGGGTTTAGCCTCTCTGATCTCGTGGTAGATCAACTCTTGTACTACCCATATCATCAATATTAATCAAGCAGGAGTAGGGTTTTACCTCCATCGAGAGGGCCCGAACCTGGGTAAACATTGTGTCCCTTGCCTCTTGTTACCATTGATCCTAAGACGCACTGCTTGGGACCCCCTACCCGAGATCCGCCAGTTTTGACACCGACATTGGTGCTTTCATTGAGAGTTCCGCTGTGTGATCGGCAAAAGGATCAATGGCTCGACTGCGGGTCAACTGCGATGTCGGCTTCTTCATCACCAGCTCGACTGGTCACCTTGGTTTGACCGAGGACTGCGCCCTACCTCCGATCGTCATGTTCGGATGAAGGCCTTCATCAACACCAACTCCGATCTCTGTCAAGATCATGGAGGAGTCATCCATGGAGCTCGGGGGCTCAACGTCAACATTGCCCTCAGGCGACCGTGCTGTTTTTCTAGACAACAAACTTGTATCCGCCGCCACCGCCTCCTCGAGTGTCACTTAAACAATTACTTCGGTGCAATTATGCGGAATTAAGTCTACAACAACCCTGCAAAAATTTCGTCGAGTTCCCATGGAGGAATCTCCGGCAATCTCCGATATACCGGAGCCCTGTTGAATCCAGACGAGAATCTGGACGAGTTTAGGGCGTGGTACCAGCATCTAGCTCGGATGTCCTTTGGAGGATCCAACCGTTGATTTGCTGCGGAATTCCCATATCTACCACCTGCCAAAGTTTCAGCTCGATCCGACCGTCCAAACTCCGGGAAACTTCCGATTAGTGCATCATTTTTTGGATCTATTTTCTGCGCGAGAACGAATCCGACCCGAATTCATCTTCTTTATGAACGGGATCTCGGACATCCTTTTTGAAGGAAGTTTTCGTATGGGATGGTGTGTTTTATTCTCAAACACATCCCAGTAGTATTAAAAGTATTCTTGCAATACGAACTTCACCGTCGCGCCGGTGTCAAACCAGCCCGACAACATCACTCCACGGCGGCCGACCTGCGTTAGACACGTCGTCGCTCTGTCGAGCCGAGCTCAATTTCTTCGGATCATCATCTCGGCCAGCCGAACAATAGTTCGGCATCGCAAAGGATAAATCGTCACCAACATCGCCGCCCCACGGATTACACGGAGCGGGCACACCTGCATCGCCACACGGTCACTTAATCAAGCCGGCATCGACCACGTCACGACCTGCATTGCTGGACCGGGGGCTTCATCATCTCTTCATCAACCTACTCGGAGACTTCGGCGTCGCTGGCCGACCAGCTCCGTCACGTTAGCTGGACCAAGGGCCTTGCCTTGGCGAGCCAACCTTTGCCTGCATCGCCGTGCCGTTGCTTTATCACCCATCAGGCGATAGGTGTGCGGATCGAGTCCCAATTTTGGGAATCACCTTTCTTCGGACTGCTACAACAAATAAGCCAGGTCTATCAAATGGTGGCCACATTAACGATGGTCGCATGGTGGTTTAGTCAGTTTCCGTACATAGTCCGGCGAATGCCGCATCCGGAACTCGAACCGACCTATGAATTCAAGCCTTGCCATGCCTTTACCGCCTCACGCCGCCGCCCTGCATCGACATTGACTTCGGCGCCAGGCCATATTTCTTTTATTACTCACTTTGCATAAATTATTTGTTATGAAACGAATTTATTTTTATTTTTATTTTTATTACTATTATCTCCGGTCTGCACTATTTTTTGTGCACAGGAAAATGATCCAGCCGGACTATATCCTTTGGCGTCACCTCGGCTGGACGGGGGGCTTCGTCAACACTTCATTACCCCATGCCGGGGACTCCGGCATCACCCTGCCATCCTGCATTAACCGTGCTATGTCACCACTTCGGAGTGCCGAGCTCTTTGCTCCGCCACCTCGGGACCGGCTCGGGGATGGAACCTTGTCCCGCATCAAGCTCAGATCGCGTCATCAATACCGAACACACTAACCAGCTAAGTTGTCTTCATGCTCAAAGTTTTAAATTTTTAACTTGTGTTCGGCTCGGCCAAGCATTAGACTTTTTTGGAAAAAAGTTGCTTGTAAAAATTTCCTTGTCCAAACTTTGTTTGTGACACGCAAATTCAAATACCCCTTTTCCTTGGGGGCTTCCTTCATGAAGCTTTTTCCTCTTGCATACGGATATACTTGTACGACTTCATTCCTTGTTCGTGTATTACGCCACAATATGCACCATATTGACTTAAGCGATTTGCAAGCTGGGTTGCCTGGCTCGTGTGCTTACCCCTACGTTCCCGATTGTTCGGCTAGGGAGTAAAGGGAGCACCTCTGCGATTGTCACGATCAGGTCACCCGAGCCGGACCTCAGGCTAGGTGAAGCCGAAAGCTAGCGCTCTTATTGTTTTCAATCATGGTCGGCACACAATGGAACTCATGAGTACAAAAAATCTATTGCACAAGTCTCATAATAACAATGAGCACCGAAGAAAGGTAGCGGTGGGGGTACTATTTTCTTCGAAGATGCTTCTTACACTTCGCAGTAATATAGCATAAGTTCCCTAAGCGCGCTTTGTCTGTTACAGCCTTATGGCCTGATTGCCTGGTTATTGGAAACACCGTCGATATTCTCGACAGATGGAGTACATAACACTTTTCGGTCCTTGACCGAAGAGGGAGAAGCCGACGGTCGGTTAAGACGCGTTTAAAGTTCGGTTGAACATAGATATGATATAAGTACTTCGGTACATGCAATCATTCTTTTACCCAAGTCACTTGGGGGCTCCTAAATTTATATGAGCCGTTTTATGATAAGTGTTTTTCTTCTTAGTCATTGCAATTTTTTTTATTATTTATCACTCCTTTTTTTCGACACAAGTGTGCGGTCACTAGCCGGGGAGCCTAATTTCTCTCTCAAAGCCGCTAGAGTTTAGTTTGCTAAACTGGCCTAGTAAGAAGTACTCCACCTTCGGGATAGGAGGTTGAAGCCGTAGGCTGACCCGCTTGAAGTTTTGAGATAGGATGTGTCATGTTAAAGCACGACAAAAGCACCTTTTTTTTATGAAGTCCAATTTTCGGATTGGCACTCAACACTTGATGTAGTTCGGACATTAACCTTTTGAATAAGTTTTTTGGCTTTTCGAGCCCATGGTACTTTTAAACTATTTGTGTGTTTTGAGCACAAGTCTTGCAGTGCAACGCCGGACACCTTTAGAGATTCGGCAAAAACATTCTCGGATATTGTAATATATGCATCGGTTTCCAATTGTGTCTTCGGTCAATAGTTGGGTTGCCCGGCTCCTGCTCTTGCCTCCTATGTTCCGCTTTGTTCGGCTAGGTGTGCAAAGGGAGAACCACTGCGATTGTGCTTCGAACTCACATGGTTAAGCACCTCAGTGGAGAAAGCCGAAAACTAACTGTCACAATAAGCGTAAACTGGTCGGCGATCCGATGACGGCGTTAAACGATGGGCCATTCATAACAATGGCCGAAGTGTTTACGGCTTGACCTGGACTGTCGCCGAACACTACGGGGGGCTATTAACTGGCCTCCCAAACTAAATCCTCGATATTTTGCTCTTACATTGGAGCTGAGGTTTCATGATCATGCTTAGCATGACAACCCAAAGAAAGGAACCGATAGCGGGACTATTTTCTTCGGAAGACATTTCTTCTGTTAAACAGTAATATAACATGTCTCTCTGCGTACCTTTGTTTATAAAACCGTATGGCTAGATTGCTTTGTTTGATGTAAATCTTTGCCCTCAGAAAGGCTTTATAAAGTAGGAAAAACAATCCTCGGCTATTGGCCGAGGAGGTGGAAGCTGATGGTCGGTCAACAAAGTTTTTTACAATACGGATCCGAGCATTAATGACGTAAAGTACTTGGATACATAGAGTCATTACACATAATTTGTGATTTTACTATGGATATCGATCCTTAATTCGGCCTCCCATGCCCGCATTAAGGCTCGGGGGCTACTGAGCTTCGGGCTTATTATTTACAAATATTAGAGGGGCACATCGATCCCCTGATCTGGTGTTGCCACCTGACCAGTGTCTCGGGGGCTACTGCATTGCCTATCCAATGCAGAAAATTTGAAGTGCGATACAGTCTCCGAGGAGATTTTGATCCTCAGGTTGGTCGGCCGCACCCAACCTGAGTCTCGAGGACTGAGCACGCCGCTTTTTGTGTCCCGAAGTGTTCTGCCGAGCTAGCACTTGATCCTCAAGCCGATTTTGCAAATCAACGTGAGTCTCAGCGGTTACTAGGATGAGCGGTCTTATGTCATCCTTCAGGTGCATCTCTGGTTTTAGACCGATACACACCTTGAGGGCTACTGGCCATATATCTCGTCAGAGAATAAATTTCATCAATAAAAAACATTGACCAAAAATCAGCCCATGGCCGAGGTGCTTAACCACCTCGGAAGCAGTTCGGCATATAGCTCGGAAGCAAGTGGCTGGCTCCTTAGAGGGCATTTCCGGCATTAAACTCGGCTAAACTCCTTCAACTTTTTTGGACCAAGATGATCTATGACATCTTGGATATTGTCTGGCGTTGGAGCTTGGACAAAGTCCGGCGTTGGAGTTCGGATACATTCCGGCGTTGGAGTTCGGATACATTTCGGCGTTGGAGCTCGAAAGCAGTCCGACATTGGTGCGCGGCTGCAAGAGATACCTTGAATGCAGTCCGGTGTTAGAGCTCGGATGAAAGAGGATGCTGCCGCCTGGGAACAAACTTCAAACCCAAGGTGTGGCATAAAAATAACAAGCCATTGATAAAGGCCGGAAACTTAAAGGGGCTCCTCGGATACCCGACGTGTAAACTCGTCGAATGCATTTCGGCGATCCTCAAGATCGAAGATGAGAAGATTTGTTGAACCAATTTTGAAGACCGGCAACCGAAGATGAAGAACAGTTCGGAAGAATCGAGGAGCGTCCCTAACTTGAAGACCGGTTCAGGGGGCTACTGACGGTGTCCTGGACTAGGGGGTACTCAACGCATCGTCTCCTGATCAGTTGGATTGGGCCGAGGACCCCCATGGCCGTATACTCATGGGCCAGTCCGGACAGCTGCCGCATACAAGGAAGAATCCACAAGACTTAGCGATCAAGACAAGGACTCCTCCCCCACCGGCGTATTCGGCTAGTACTCTTGTTATCCTAGGCCTCTGGTGCATTATATAAACCAAGGCTAGGCTAGTCGATAGATATACAACAACAATCATACCATAGGCTAGCTTCTAGGGTTTAGCCTCCCTGATCTCGTGGTAGATCAACTCTTGTACTACCCATATCATCAATATTAATCAAGCAGGAGTAGGGTTTTACCTCCATCGAGAGGGCCCGAACCTGGGTAAACATTGTGTCCCTTGCCTCATGTTACCATTGATCCTAAGATGCACTGCTTGGGACCCCCTACCCGAGATCCGCCGGTTTTGACACCGACATGCCTCATCGGAGAAGTAGGGCTTTCGGCTGCAAGCCGGTGTTGCTTCTCCAGTAGTCTAATCAATTTCCTCGTGATCTTGTCCGTGTAAAAAACCTTTTTCTCCTTGTCCCACTTGTAGCGGGCCTTGATGAAGTCACGCTCCAAGGGGTTGGTGAACTTCGCGAAGGGGTCTGGGAGACCCG
>NC_057795.1:602937323-602938260 GCF_018294505.1 Triticum aestivum | reverse complement strand
GGCTTCACGTTCCGCGTCCTCCTTATCCCATATGGGCCTTTTACTAAGGTAGCCACAGCTTCCGAGGTGATGCTTCCCCGTGTTCCTTTGCTGAAGGCTCTTGAATTTCGCAGCCTTAGCCTTGGCTGCCTCGGTAGCGCAAGTGTCCTTGAACTTTTCGAACTCCTCTTCCGTAAGTGTCGGATTTTCCTCCAGAATCTTGGACAAGGGTTCATCAGCCTCAATAGCTCGTTTCACCCTCCCTTTCTAGGAGGCCAAATCATTGCTGAACATGCCCATGGCGTGATTGTTAATCTTTTTCATCTTTGGATCATCCCACGGTTGTTCTATGTTATCATCCCGGTCGGGGAACTTGAATCTCTTGTGCAACTTCGTTAGGAGCAACTGCGTCAAATGTTCTTTACTCCTTAAGTCGTCATCATTGATGCTCGCGCATTCCCGTAGGATGCATCCTACTTGGTTCCCATAGCACTTGCGAGGTTCTTCCGGCTCTAACGGCTCAAACTTGCCAAGTGCTATCTTTGTGATCACAAGTCGTCCAATCCCTAGTTTGTTAGGTTTTTGTATCCTCTGCTTCTTATGCTTCCTCTTTTCGGTAGCGGCATCGGGGCTGGTACCTTCCCCGCTGGTACCTTCCCCACCGGTCTCGGTGCTGGCGCCGTCGGTGTCGATGTCGGTGTCAGTACCATCATCGATGCCGACCTGCAAACCTTGCTTAACAGTCAAATAGTCGAGGTACTCTTGTTCACCCTCATAATCCATCTCGTCTGCATCTTGGTCAGAAGGCCCAGTTTCTTCATTGTTAGACATGTTTCCTATGATTAAGTGTCCTCATTTATTTCTAAAAGTATGAATAAGTGAGAAATGACATAAAAAGAAATCTATGTGCCCGCACTCGATATGCCAACTACGTAGCACAAATCATGCCTTTATTCAC
>NC_057795.1:602936770-602937188 GCF_018294505.1 Triticum aestivum | reverse complement strand
GGAAATTTCGGCATGACCTTTGCTAAAAAATGGACATATCGAGAGCCTGAAATTCACCGGAACAAAAATGAATCAACATTCCGGCGTAACATAGGCCACTCGGATAATTTTTAAAACATGACATATCCACATATCACATGTCCAGTTCAAATTTGCATATAAATTCAGCTAATTTTGAAACCTAGCTAAATTCATAACTAAATAGATAACCTAATTAACATACTGCCCTAACTAAAACCTAAGTAAATTAACCGAAGAACCCTAGTAGAGAGAGAGAGTGGGAGGGGAGGTTTACAGAGGGTGCAGGGGCAAGGAGGCAGGCCCGACAACGGCCGAGGTTGGGAGGGGAGGAAGTAGAGGAGGGAGGCGAGGGCCGACGGGTCGGGGGCGAGCGCGCCGGGGTCGAGGGCGAACGCCT
>NC_057795.1:602927235-602935912 GCF_018294505.1 Triticum aestivum | reverse complement strand
ATATTACATCATTTGACTAATAACATACGGTTCCTCAGCGCTGACGTTTTCGTGTTTGAGTCAGCTTCTTTCCCTTCTTGTTCGTCGAAGAATAATTGAGCCCCTCATTGTGACTTTGCCTTTTCCATGGAGTACGATTTTTCTTAGGTAATGTAGTATTGATTCTTCTTTTGACGTATACTTCATCATCATCGTCATCTTCCCTCATTGGGTTGCCATACTGATCATAGTCTTCCTCGTTGGCGACTCCATCCATTCCAATGATGTTCCTTTTGCCTCTCCTCAAGACAACACGACTGGGATTGCATGGGTCGGTTATGAAGAAGCATTGTGTCACGTGCTTAGCGTGTACCCATGGCTCGTTTTTTGCGATAACATTCACGGTAGTGCTCCTGGCGTCGGGTATACTCATGGTAGTGAAAATCTCGTTTTCTGTTTCGACATTCTTTGCTCATCTGACACGGAACATCGTCGTGTTGTGCAGTCCAGAGTAGTCAAGCTCCCAGATCTCCTCGACCCTTCCATAAAATCGTTCAATTGCGCCGTTGTCGCTGCCGGTTATGCATTCCACCGTCACCCCTGAGTTCCGATCATCACTGTCCATATCTTTGGCCTCCGTGTAGAACATGTATCCGTTGATATCATATGCCTGATAGGTTACGAGGTTGGGCGAGGGGCCATTTGCTAAGGCGTATATGAGCTGCTTGGCTTGCCAGGCAGGCAGCCAAGGTGCTCGGCGGCGGCACCGCAGCTCGCCACGCAGCTGCACGTCGCCCTGCTTCCCCCTCTCGCCGCCCTGCTGGCCTGGACGAGCTCCACGTCGCGCCCCGCCCCCCTGGACACCTCCATTCGCCCCCAGTTCCTCTCCCTCGCGCTCCCACGCCATGGCCGACGCCACCGTCGCCGCACCGCCGCCGTAGCCGTGCTCCCCGTCGTCTCCACGCCGCGCCACCGTGTCCAGAAGCTCCGCCGTCCTCTACTTCTTCGAGCTAGCCGAGCCCCGAGCGCTCGCGTGCCCCGAAGCCGCCGCACCAACCTCGCCCGAACCGCCATCGCCGGAGATCCCCTTCGCCGTCGCCGCCGCAGCAGCTCGTCCCCGACTACGCCGTCCTTTCCATCAAGACCGTAGTGAGCTGGGCTAACTTCCCCTTCCTCTCTTTCTCTCTCTCATGCACCACAGCGAGCACACTAAGCTCACCCGCACGCGCCGTCGCGGACCTCTTCGCCGACGTGCTCCCGGCCATCCTCCAGCCACCTCACCTTGTCCATCGCACTCACCACGCCGCGTTGGGGCTAACCATGCACTCCCCGCACCTCACCGCACACTCTAGCCACGAGTTCGTCTTCAACCGAACTCCGGCGGCCGCCAAAGTCGCCGCCGGCGCCAACTCCGGCCACCCCGAGCCCAACCACCACCACCAATAGTCGCGGCTCAACCTCAGCAACACGTAGATGCCTTCCGCCGTCCATTTGGTTGCCGGAATGGCAAAAAGCACTTTCGCCGCCACGTCGGGCTCGCCGGCGGCTAGACGCCGGCGTGTTTGACTCTGACTTTGACCACGGGTGGGCCCCGGTTGACCCCCTGGGTCTATGACATGTGGGGCCCCCCTTTTGTTAATTAATCCAGTTAGTTTAAATCTAATTTAGTTAAACTAATTGAATACTGACATGCGGGACCCACTGGTCAGTTTGACCTGGACCAGCCCGTTGACCACTGACGTCATCATGACGTAGTGCTGACGCAGTAATTTAATTACTGGAATTATTTTTACACAGGAAATTCCAGAAAATGTTTCAAACTTCCAAAATTCATATAAAATCAACCGTAGCTCCAAATTAGACAAATTATATATGAAAAATGATCAGAAAAATCCAATCTATCCATCTGTACTATTTTCATGCATGATCAAACAAGTTAAATTGATGTTTTAAACAGAACAAGATAAAACACCTTAAATGGCAACTTATGAGTTTGAACTTTGAATCAATGGTTCAAATTAGTTCAAACCCATCTGTTCTTAGTTGCATTAGCCCAATACACTCATTTTGCCATGTCTCATGCATGCATCATATTGTTGCATACTGTTTGGTAATGTTTGTGTATAGGTGCTCTCTGCGGCAGGTTCTGCCCCCGAGGAGTACCGTGATAACCCCGACGAAGAGCAATATCAGTGCACCGACCCGTCAGGCAAGCAACCAACCATTTGATCATATCGATACAATCCCATGTTCTCGCTCCTGCTCTCTTTTACTGCATTAAGACAACGCGTTTCAAACTGCTGTGTGCTACGGTAGTTGAACCCATTTCCTCTGCATGACCTGTCATTGCCACAGTAACTAGATGAAACCCACTAGCATGTGTAGGAGTTGATTGAGCCATATGTATGTGTTGTTCCTACCTTGCTATGCCTGCTATGCTTAGAGTCGTGTCAGGTCTGGTTCATCTGGGTGATGGGCTAGAGTGAAATGATTATGTCAGTAATGAGAGTGGTGTGGTGAACACGATTTGGTAAAGGTATCGATGAGAGGCCATGTAGGAGTACATGGTGGGTTGTTTCATTGAAGCCGACCTTAAGCACTGAGATCTGTATGTGTGATTTAAGATACAGCTACTACCATGCATTGGGCCCTGAAATATGACCCCGCTCGACTTCTTATTCACCCTAGCTCTCTGTCCAGGAGTTGCAAGTAGTTTCTGGTGTTTGTAGTCTACTGGAGGCCATGGACAGCGCTGACCGTAGGGGTGGGCTGTGATGCGGTAGGTACGTGGCCGGGTGTACCGAATACCCGTTAGGTATCTCGGGAACCCTGTTCACATCGTTCGGGGCCGTATGGGAAACCTCGGCCGGACTCCCTGCGGATGGAACCTGGATAGGCGATAAACCTGGACTAGAGGCTTAAGTGTTTAGGTAGGTCGTGGTGTACACCCACGTCGGCTTTCGCTTGAAGTCTGCCGAGCACATGTCGTGTGCAGACGCTAAGTGGTGGAAACATGTATGAAGAAGTACACCCCTGCAGGGTTATCATAATCTATTCGAATAGCCGCGTCCGCGGTAAAGGACTACTTGGTTGCCTATACAGTTCATAGACAAGTAAATGGAAACTACTAAAAGCCTCAAGATAAGTGTGAGTGCCAAGGATGGCTCTTCCGTAGGAAGACGGAGGCGGATCCTCGGTAGTGTATTGAAGTGGTGAGTAGTGGACTCGTGTGTGCAAAACCATTCCAAGTTGGAGTATCATAGGATAGCCTAGCCAAGAGTCAAAGCTGGCTTGCTGCAATAACTCCACCAACCCTTCTTGATAACATGCATGTATGTAGGATCTGATGTAAGTCTTGCTGAGTACCTTTGTACTCATGTTGCTATAATTTACATTTTTACAGAAGACGCTGCAACCCCTTCTGATGGGTTCTACGTAGACGTTGACATCAACGAGTAGGCTAAAGGCCCAGGTGGTGACCCTGAGCTTGTGAAGGACCATGTAGTATAGCTAGGCTTTCCAAGCCTCTTTTATTTTACTAGTTGTCTGTACTCAGACAAGTTACTTCCGCTGCTGGTTTGTATGACTGTATGACTTGTATGTTGGGTCGTGAGACCCGTACCTTTGTGTATGTTATGTATGGCTCTCTGAGCCTTAAATAAAGTACTTGTGTCATAGAGTCATGTTGTGATGCTTCATTGTATTTGCACATATCGAGCATATTGTGTGTATGATTGAAATGCTTGGTATGTGTGGGATCTGACTACCTAGTTGTTTATCTTTAGTAGCCTCTCTTACCGGGAAATGTCTCCTAGTGTTACCGCTGAGCCATGGTAGCTTGCTACTGCTCTGGAACACTTAGGCTGGCCGGCATGTGTCCTTCTTCGTTCCTGTGTCTGTCCCTTCGGGGAAATGTCACGCATTGAGTACCGGAGTCCTGTTAGCCCGCTACAGCCCGGTTTACCGGAGTCCTGCTAGCCCAGTGCTACAGCCCGGACCCACTTGCTGATGACCGACACGTTCGAAGCTGGGTCATGGATGCCTGTCCCTGTAAGTCTGTGCCACTTTGGGTTTACGACTAGTCATGTCAGCCCGGGCTCCTTATCATATGGATGCTAGCGACACTATCATATACGTGAGCCAAAAGGAGCAAACGGTCCCGGGCAAAGGTAAGGCAACACCCGTGGGGATACCGTGCGTGAGGCCGCAAAGTGATATGAGGTGTTACCGGCTAGATCGATGTGACATCGAGTCGGGGTCCTGACAGCGTTGGCATCAGAGCCGGACTGCCTGTAGGTTCTCCAAGCAAAACTGGTCGATGTTGAGTCTAGAAATTCTTTAGTTATATGTAGGGGAATTGTTTGTGGGTTGGAACGTAAGGCTCTTTTTACTCCTCTATCTTATGACATTCTGATCTGAGTCAGTCCATTCTTCCACCGGGGGTTAAGGAATTAGGATATATTCTCTCTATCAGGATCACGTGTTACTAATCAGTAGTACCTTATAAGTTTGATGGATACAAGCCTAGTTCAGTTCTACTACCACATTATGTTGTTAGAATGGATTCAGAACTTTGATATGATGATGTTGAGTGTGTACGAAATCCTTTGTCAAATGTCTCAAATCCTTCTTGAGCATTTACAGCTGTTATGCTGCCGAAATTTTGCTAGAAATTCTAATGCCTTTGCATTATGATTGTGTTTTCAGATGGCCACTCGCGACCTCAATCAAGTGGTTCGCCTGACTCGATGCCTAGATGTACCCGGCCATACTGCCAAGTTGGTCAGGGTAATGACTGAGGCTGGATACCGCTAGTATCCTGAGTACACGATCGAAGAGCAATTTCGAGATTTTAATCAAAGCCAGTATCTCTGCACTGTCAGGATATTTCCATCTTATCCTGGATCCACCGAGCCTCTTCACTGCTCCTATGGACTCGGGGTTACTATTGAGATGGCTGTGCAGGACGCCGCCTACTCTATGATGACCATTATGCGAGTCAGATCTGGTCTATTTCGGGACTTTGATTTCCGGTATATGCCAGGATCACTTCCGGGAGCACAAGGGTATCTCCAGGCTATCTATGCTGACCCCACCCAGGAGGATTCACGGACTCGCACCACTGCTGAGATGCTCGAGGATAAGGACCGTGAAAATCGGGCCTTGAGGTTAGAGCTCTTCAATACCCGTGCTGACCACTGGGCCACTTTGACTCGGTTCGCACCGGCGGTGCAAGCTGGATATTCAGATATGCGCGATCTCTATCCTGTGAGATCTTCTCTGCCAGACGTGATGGGTTGGCGTGATGTAGGAGGCATCACCCCACCTCGCGGTCCCTGCAGGCCACCATCTGTTGGTCCAAGACCTCATCCTAGCCCCTATGGTCCACAAGCTCCGCGAGATCGTCTGTTTCCGGATGATCATGTCGAGCTTCCAGGCTATGGAGGTGACTTCTACGAGGACTACTACGGATCGGTCTGAGTTAGTGGTAGTAACACTAGTTCGCACTAGCTGTGTCGTCTATCGTCCCGCGTGACTCGTGGGATATGACCTAGTTTGTACTCTTTCCGGAGGTGTAGAAAAATAATGTATAGGAGCTTGGGATGCCTCCGATGAGATGTAATCCTCTTTTCACCGTAATAGTACTTTGTTTGGTCTTGTACTAAACCCTGTATGGTGTGTATGACGATGGAATAAAAGAAGCAGTTTCTGTATCTACCATGTCATACGGATGATCATCTTGCATTTCGAGTTATTCCTTACATTCTTATCCTATGTCGGAATTTTATCATCCTGACTAAATCATTGTCTTGTTTACCTAGGATGGTCAACACGCGCGCTAACCCTGCTTCTCAAGAGCAGGCCGAAGGCAGTGAAGTCAGGGATGCAAATCTGCCTCATCCTCCTTCACTAGCCGAGGTTATGATGGAAGCTGAGAGAAACAAGCGGGAGACCAACCGTTTGTTGGAGCGTATTGAATAGAACACAGCACACCATCAGAGGACTAACGTGGTGTCACTCAGTGATTTTATCAAATTGCATCCACCCACGTTCCACCACTCCGTCGAGCCTCTCGACGCTGATGACTGGCTTCGCAGTATCGCTCACAAACTACGCTCCGCGCTGGTAGCGGAGGCTGACAAGGTCACCTTTGCTGCATATCATCTTGAAGGCCCCGCCAGTCTATGGTGGGAGAATTATGGAGCTACGCGCCCAGCGGGCCATGTCACTACTTGGGCTGAATTCAGCGAGGCTTTCCGTGAACATCACATTCCGGAGGGTCTCATGGACCGTAAACGTGAAGAATTTTGCACTTTCACCCAAGGCCGACTTTCTGTGGATGCTTACAGCAGGGAGTTTGGTAACCTCGCACGATATGCAACTGAGGAAGTGTCTACTGACGCCAAGAAGCAAGCAAGGTTCCGTAAGGGCCTTAGTCCTGAGCTTCGCCGCGACCTCCGTCTGCATGAGTGCACATCTTTTCAGAAACTTGTCAACAAAGCCATCAGTGCTGAAACTGGTCAGACTGACTATGACGCAACACGCAAGCATGGCCGTGACATGGGTTCCTCATCCGGTGCTGGTCCTCAGAAGCGCCGCGTGTGGGTACCCAACACCGCCCTGCCACCCAGGTTCACACCGAGGCCATCCTTCCAGGCGCCTCGCCCCGTTCAATAGTCTGCACCAGCCAAGCCCTATGGTGGTCCAACTAACAATGCTCCCCCACGTACCAGTTCCGTGACTTGTTTCAAGTGTGGGGAATCTGGTCACTATATGCCTGAGTGTCCCCAGACCAACCCCAATCAATCTGCTAAAGCTGTTGGCCATGGCAAGCCGACAGGGAAAGTGTTCCACGCCAAGCCGGCCACCGCTACACGTGGCCATGTCAACTGTATCTCTGCCGAAGAAGCTCAAGAGGATCCCAACGTCGTTCTCGGTATGCTCCTTGTTAATTGCCACCCGGCATCTGTTCTTTTCGATACAGGAGCCTCTCATTCTTTTATATCTGAAAATTATGCTCGTTTGCATAACGCTGCATTCTATGACATGCCATCCACTATGGAAATTTCTACTCCTGGTTCTAGATGGCAGACCTCTAGGGTAAGTTATGGAAATGAAATCCAAGTCGACAGACTTGTTTTCCTCGCGTCCTTGATAGCCCTTAAATCTTCAGATATTAATATCATTCTGGGTATGGACTGGATGTCAGCTCATCATGCCCAAATTGATTGCTTCTCTAGGACTGTTCAACTCACCCATCCTTCGGGGAAGATAGTCAATGTCTTGACCCGAATAGCCAAGCGACAACTATATTCTCTTAACGCCAGCCCTTTGCCAGACCTTGAGGACATTCCGGTAGTCCGTGACTTCCCGGATGTCTTTCCAGAGGAATTGCCAGGTGTTCCACCTGACAGGGATGTTGAGTTCGTAATAGACCTCATTCCAAGAACCGTTCCGATTGCTAGAAGACCTTATAAGATGGCACCCCTAGAACTAGCCGAGCTTAAGAAACAACTCGATGAGTCCTTGAAAAAGGGTTTCATCCGCCCTAGTTCATCTCCGTGGGCTTGCCCCGTCCTATTCGTCAAGAAGAAGGATGGTACGGACCGGATGGTTGTAGATTACCGACCTGTCAATTTGGTCACAATCAAGAACAAATATCCGCTTCCCAGGATCAACGACCTGTACGATCAGCTCGCTGGATCCTCAGTCTTTTCCAAGATGGATTTGAGGTTGGGCTACCATCAAATCAAAATCAGAAACGGGGACATCCCTAAAACGGCCTTTGTTACTCGTTATGGCCAATACGAGTACACCGTCATGTCCTTCGGTTTAACCAACGCTCCAGCCACCTTTTCTCGGTTAATGAACTCAATCTTCATGGAGTATTTGGATAAATTCGTCGTAGTTTATCTCGATGATATACTCATCTACTCCAAGAACGAGGAAGAACATGCCGAACATTTAAGGCTAGTGTTGAAGAAACTTCGAGAG
The DNA here is from genome assembly GCF_018294505.1 of Triticum aestivum. Taxonomy (NCBI): domain Eukaryota; kingdom Viridiplantae; phylum Streptophyta; class Magnoliopsida; order Poales; family Poaceae; genus Triticum; species Triticum aestivum. The sequence continues at coordinate 602,927,938 of NC_057795.1, read as the reverse complement.
CATCGCCTTTATGCCAAATTTTCTAAATGTGAATTCTGGTTGTCAGAAGTGACCTATCTGGGTCATGTAATATCTGGTAAAGGTATTGCTGTTAACCCTGAGCGAGTTCAAGCTGTCCTTAATTGGACCCCACCTGAATCGGTCAAGCAAGTTCGGAGTTTTCTGGGCTTAGCGAGCTATTGTCGTCGCTTTGTCGAGAACTTCTCCAAGGTTGCTAAACCTCTAACCGAACTCCTCAAGAAAGATAAGAAGTTCGAATGGACTCCACAATGTGAGCACAGCTTTCAGGAACTGAAAAGACGCCTGACCTCTGCTCCCGTACTGGTACCGCCAGACTTCTCCAAGGACTTTGTTATCTACTGCGACGCCTCGCGACAAGGACTAGGTTGCATCCTTATGCAAGATCGACACGTAATTGCCTACGCTTCATGGCAATTGCACCCACATGAGGAGAATTATCCTACTCATGATCTAGAGCTTGCAGCCGTAGTCTATGCACTTAAAACCTAGCGACATTACCTCCTCGGTAACCGTTGCGAAATATTCACTGATCACCAAAGTCTGAAGTACATTTTCACCCAACCGGATCTGAATCTCAGGCAAAGACGTTGGGTTGAGTTGATCACAGACTTCGACTTAGGAATAACCTACACCCCAGGGAAAGCCAATGTCATGGCTGATGCGCTAAGTCGTAAATCTTATT